>NC_069503.1:291184262-291219262 GCF_027579735.1 Bombina bombina | reverse complement strand
AAATAATGTGGGCGTCTTATTTGGCGCTAAAAAAATATGGACGTCACTTTTGTCTCCACATTATTTAAGTCTCATTTTTTTATTGCTTTTGGTTGCTAGAAACTTGTTCACTGGCATTTTTTCCCATTCCTGAAACTGTCATTTAAGGAATTTGATCAATTTTGCTTTATATGTTGTTTTTTCTATTACATATTGCAAGATGTCCCATGTTGAAGCTGAGTCAGAAGATACTTCTGGAAAATCGCTGCCTGGTGCTGGAGCTACCAAAGCTAAGTGTATCTGCTGTAAACTTTTGGTAGCTGTTCCTCCAGCTGTTGTTTGTATTGAATGTCATGACAAACTTGTTAATGCAGATAATATTTCCTTTAGTAAAGTTCCATTACCTGTTGCTGTTCCATCAACATCTAATACTCAGAGTGTTCCTGATAACATAAGAGATTTTGTTTCTAAATCCATTAAGAAGGCTATGTCTGTTATTCCTCCTTCTAGTAAACGTAAAAAGTCTTTTAAAACTTCTCATTTTTCAGATGAATTTTAAAATGAACATCATCATTCTGATAATGGCTCTTCTGGTTCAGAGGATTCTGTCTCAGAGGTTGATGCTGATAAATCTTCATATTTATTTAAAATGGAATTTATTCGTTCTTTACTTAAAGAAGTCCTAATTGCATTAGAAATTGAGGATTCTGGTCCTCTTGATACTAAATCTAAACGTTTAGATAAGGTTTTTAAATCTCCTGTAGTTATTCCAGAAGTTTTTCCTGTTCCTGGTGCTATTTCTGAAGTAATTTCCAGGGAATGGAATAATTTGGGTAATTCATTTACTCCTTCTAAACGTTTTAAGCAATTATATCCTGTGCCATCTGATAGATTAGAATTTTGGGACAAAATCCCTAAGGTTGATGGGGCTATCTCTACTCTTGCTAAGCGTACTACCATTCCTACGGCAGATGGTACTTCCTTTAAGGATCCTTTAGATAGGAAAATTGAATCCTTTCTAAGAAAAGCTTACTTGTGTTCAGGTAATCTTCTTAGACCTGCTATATCTTTGGCGGATGTTGCTGCAGCTTCAACTTTTTGGTTGGAAGCTTTAGCGCAACAAGTAACAGATCATAATTCTCATAGCATTATTATTCTTCTTCAACATGCTAATAATTTTATTTGTGATGCCATCTTTGATATCATTAGAGTTGATGTCAGGTATATGTCTCTAGCTATTTTAGCTAGAAGAGCTTTATGGCTTAAAACTTGGAATGCTGATATGTCTTCTAAGTCTACTCTGCTTTCCCTTTCTTTCCAGGGTAATAAATTATTTGGTTCTCAGTTGGATTCTATTATCTCAACTGTTACTGGAGGGAAAGGAACTTTTTTACCTCAGGATAAAAAATCTAAAGGTAAATTTAGGTTTAATAATCGTTTTCGTTCCTTTCGTCACAACAAGGAACAGAAGCCTGATCCTTCATCCTCAGGAGCGGTATCAGTTTGAATACCATCTCCAGTCTGGAATAAATCCAAGCCTTTTAGAAAATAAAAGCCAGCTCCTAAGTCCACATGAAGGTGCGGCCCTCATTCCAGCTCAGCTGGTAGGGGGCAGATTACGTTTTTTTCAAAGGAATTTGGATCAATTCCGTTCACAATCTTTGGATTCAGAATATTGTTTCAGAAGGGTACAGAATTGGCTTCAAGATAAGGCCTCCTGCAAAGAGATTTTTTTCTTTCCCGTGTCCCAGTAAATCCAGCGAAGGCTCAAGCATTTCTGAAATGTGTTTCAGATCTAGAGTTGGCTGGAGTAATTATGCCAGTTCCAGTTCTGGAACAGGGGCTGGGGTTTTATTCAAATCTCTTCATTGTACCAAAGAAGGAGAATTCCTTCAGACCAGTTCTGGATCTAAAAATATTGAATCGTTATGTAAGGATACCAACATTCAAAATGGTAACTGTAAGGACTATCCTGCCTTTTGTTCAGCAAGGGCATTATATGTCTACAATAGATTTACAGGATGCATATCTGCATATTCCGATTCATCCAGATCATTATCAGTTTCTGAGATTCTCGTTCCTAGACAAGCATTACCAGTTTGTGGCTCTGCCGTTTGGCCTAGCAACAGCTCCAAGAATTTTTACAAAGGTTCTCGGTGCCCTTCTGTCTGTAATCAGAGAACAGGGTATTGTGGTATTTCCTTATTTGGACGATATCTTGGTACTTGCTCAGTCTTTACATTTAGCAGAATCTCATACGAATCGACTTGTGTTTTTTTTTTCAAGATCATGGTTGGAGGATCAATTTACTAAAAAGTTAATTGATTCCTCAGACAAAGGTAACCTTTTTGGGTTTCTAGATAGATTCAGTGTCCATGACTCTATCTTTGACAGACAAGAGACGTCTAAAATTGATATCAGCTTGTCGAAACCTTCAGTCACAATCATTCCCTTCGGTAGCCTTATGCATGGAAATTCTAGGTCTTATGACTGCTGCATCGGACACGATCCCCTCTGCTCGTTTTCACATGCGACCTCTTCAGCTCTGTATGCTGAACCAGTGGTGCAGGGATTACACAAAGATATCTCAATTAATATCTTTAAAACCGATTGTACGACACTCTCTGACGTGGTGGACAGATCACCATCGTTTAGTTCAGGGGGCTTCTTTTGTTCTTCCGACCTGGACTGTAATCTCAACAGATGCAAGTCTTACAGGTTGGGGAGCTGTGTGGGGGTCTCTGACGGCACAAGGGGTTTGGGAATCTCAGGAGGTGAGATTACCGATCAATATTTTGGAACTCCGTGCAATTTTCAGAGCTCTTCAGTCTTGGCCTCTTCTGAAGAGAGAATCGTTCATTTGTTTTCAGACAGACAATGTCACATCTGTGGCATACATCAATCATCAAGGAGGGACTCACAGCCCTCTGGCTATGAAAGAAGTATCTCGAATTCTGGTTTGGGCGGAATCCAGCTCCTGTCTAATTTCTGCGGTTCATATCCCAGGTATAGACAATTGGGAAGCGGATTATCTCAGTCGCCAAACGTTGCATCCGGGCGAATGGTCTCTTCACCCAGAGGTATTTCTTCAGATTGTCCAAATGTGGGGACTTCCAGAAATAGATCTGATGGCTTCTCATCTAAACAAGAAACTTCCCAGGTATCTGTCCAGATCCAGGGATCCTCAAGCGGAAGCAGTGGATGCATTGTCACTTCCTTGGAAGTATCATCCTGCTTATATCTTTCCGCCTCTAGTTCTTCTTCCAAGAGTGATCTCCAAGATTCTGAAGGAATGCTCGTTTGTTCTGCTGGTAGCTCCAGCATGGCCTCACAGGTTTTGGTATGCGGATCTTGTCCGGATGGCCTCTTGCCAACCGTGGACTCTTCCGTTAAGACCAGACCTTCTGTCGCAAGGTCCTTTTTTCCATCAGGATCTCAAATCCTTAAATTTAAAGGTATGGAGATTGAACGCTTGATTCTTGGTCAAAGAGGTTTCTCTGACTCTGTGATTAATCACAATGTTACAGGCTCGTAAATCTGTATCTAGGGAGATATAGAGTCTGGAAGACTTATATTTCTTGGTGTCTTTCTCGTCATTTTTCCTGGCATTCTTTTAGAATTCCGAGAATTTTACAGTTTCTTCAGGATGGTTTGGATAAAGGTTTGTCTGCAAGTTCCTTGAAAGGACAAATCTCTGCTCTTTCTGTTCTTTTTCACAGAAAGATTGCTAATCTTCCTGATATTCATTGTTTTGTACAAGCTTTGGTTCGTATAAAACCTGTCATTAAGTCAATTTCTCCTCCTTGGAGTTTGAATTTGGTTCTGGGGGCTCTTCAAGCTCCTCCGTTTGAACCTATGCATTCATTGGACATTAAATTACTTTCTTGGAAAGTTTTGTTCCTTTTGGCCATCTCTTCTGCCAGAAGAGTTTCTGAATTATCTGCTCTTTCTTGTGAGTCTCCTTTTCTGATTTTTCATCAGGATAAGGCGGTGTTGCGAACTTCTTTTGAATTTTTACCTAAGGTTGTGAATTCCAACAACATTAGTAGAGAAATTGTGGTTCTTTCATTATGTCCTAATCCTAAGAATTCTAAGGAGAAATCATTGCATTCTTTGGATGTAGTTAGAGCTTTGAAATATTATTTTGAAGCTACTAAGAATTTCCGAAAGACTTCTAGTCTATTTGTTATCTTTTCCGGTTCTAGGAAAGGTCAGAAGGCCTCTGCCTTTTCTTTGGCATCTTGGTTGAAATCTTTAATTCATCATGCTTATGTCGAGTCGGGTAAAACTCCGCCTCAAAGGATTACAGCTCATTCTACTAGGTCAGTTTCTACTTCCTGGGCGTTTAGGAATGAAGCTTCGGTTGATAAGATTTGCAAAGCAGCAACTTGGTCTTCTTTGCATACTTTTACTAAATTCTACCATTTTGATGTGTTTTCTTCTTCTGAAGCTGTTTTTGGTAGAAAAGTACTCCAGGCAGCTGTTTCAGTTTGAATCTTCTGCTTATGTTTTCAGTTTTTTTCATTATAAAATTTAAACTTTATTTTGGGTGTGGATTATTTTTCAGCGGAATTGGCTGTCTTTATTTTATCCCTCCCTCTCTATTGACTCTTGCGTGGAAAGATCCACATCTTGGGTAGTCATTATCCCATACGTCACTAGCTCATGGACTCTTGCTAATTACATGAAAGAAAACATAATTTATGCAAGAACTTACCTGATAAATTCATTTCTTTCATATTAGCAAGAGTCCATGAGGCCCACCCTTTTTGTGGTGGTTATGATTTTTTTGTATAAAGCACAATTATTCCAATTCCTTATTTTTTATGCTTTCACACTTTTTTCTTATCACCCCACTTCTTGGCTATTCGTTAAACTGATTTGTGGGTGTGGTGAGGGGTGTATTTGTAGGCATTTTGAGGTTTGGGAAACTTTGCCCCTCCTGGTAGGAATGTATATCCCATACGTCACTAGCTCATAGACTCTTGCTAATATGAAAGAAATGAATTTATCAGGTAAGTTCTTACATAAATTATGTTTTTTCACCATGACAGCGACCCAAAGCATACATCCAAATCAACAAAGGAATGGCTTCACCAGAAGAAGATTAAAGTTTTGGAATGGTCCAACCAGAGCCCAGACCTTAATCAGATTGAAAATCTGTGGGGTGATCTGAAGAGGGCTGTGCACAGGAGATGCCCTCGCAATCTGACAGATTTGGAGTGTTTTTGCAAAGAAGAGTGGGCAAATCTTGCCAAGTCAAAATGTGCTATGCTGGTAGACTCGTACCCAAAAAGTCTGAGTGCTGTAATAAAATCAAAAGGTGCTTCAGCAAAGTATTAGTTTAAGGGTGTGCACACTTATGCAACCATATTTTATTTCTATATTTTTTTTCTTACCTAAAACATTTCAGTTTGTTTTTCAATTGAGTTGTACAGTTTATAGGTCACATTAAAGGTGGAAAAAATTCTGAAATGATCTCATTTTTTTTTTTACATCACAGAAACCTGACATTTTAACAGGGGCGTGAAGACTTTTTATATCCAGTGTGTGTGTGTGTGTGTGTATATCTCATGTTTATTAGCTGCAACTTGCAGGTGTCAGGATTGGGTATAATTTACAAGGATAAAAGTGATATATGTGACATACAAATAAGAAAACAGTATGAAAACAAAATAAACATATATACAATAGAAAATTGAATCAAATTCAGGAGGATACTAACTCCCAGAGTAGAGAGGCTAATACGGTAGATATGTATACAAATGATAGCAAACAAACTTCTGCTAGTTTAGCTGGCCAGCTAACTGCCGTAAACAGACCAAACATGGGGGTACCTCCCAAAAGCGTCCACCTTTGTGCTGCTCCAGAGAGAACTGTATAGTGGAGGCTGGTAAACAGTTAGTAGAAAAATGGCTGCATCATGCCATAAAGCTGTACAAACAAACTACCTGCATGCTCCTCTCCTTGGAGCTTCCAAAGCTCATAGCAGTGATGTCACAGTGGGGGGGGGGTGGGGGTCAGCAGCCATACACACTTCTCCAATTGGTGGAATCTCGATCTCTCTGCACAAATCAGAACAGAGCCCGTCCTGGCTCAAAAATTGTGATACAAAAGACTGTAGATTAGGGGGCGGAGCGTGCTGGCGGGCGTGCTGAATGGCCACACCTAACTAGAGCTCCTGTAACGGTAACGGCGGGGCTTCCCCTCAGGCTCGTGAATACTAAATGAAGATGCCTGTCTACGATCACTAATCGTGATAGAAGAACCCGGAGACCGCTGGACTGATTCCCAGAGCTGTGCCGATAGCGGATCAGCTGTTTTTCCGGAGCATAATAGAGGCCGCATCTAAAGCCTGCTCCAGCAGTAGGGAGGCCGTCGTCCGACGAAGCGGGTCAGAGAACTTTCAAGGGCCCCTGTTCCTGTCCCGGAAGACCTATGGGAGATAAGCAGGGCTAACACAGGGTCTGGGTAAGCTGCATCGTATAAAGGCACTGATGCCTGATAAGCAGTTATAGCTGATAAGAAGCCCCATTACTACTATATACCCTAAAGTTAGTGCAGACCTATAACGCCCCAAGCTCTTAACATGAAGATCTTTTAATTTACATAATATGCTACACATGCTGATTAAAAGGGGGAATAAAAGAGGCTTAGCATTGATTTATTGAAACAAAACTAGATTTATCCCATTCTAAGTGACTTTTTAGAAAAAAAAAAACAGTTCTGTAAGACCTTGGCTCAGAGAACTCAGCTCTCTACCATTAAGGGTTCAGGTCCACACATATATTGCCAGCATGGCGCAGCGCAGAAACATTAAAGGGGACAAGGCTCTAAAGTCTACTACGGTTCATGGCTCAGTGAATGCCTTTAAAAGCTCTGTCCACAAAAAGAAAAAACTTGATCAACCCCAGGTCTGCAGTGACGAGGAGGAAATGTCAGATAACCCTGATACTATGCAAGCCGCAATGTCCCCCTCTCACTCACAGCAACAAATGGAAGATGGCCCATTTACACTATATATATATATATATATATATATATATATATATATATATATATATATATATATATATATATATATATATATATATATATATTTATTAGAGAGAGTTGTAGAAATGTATATAGATATGTGTCTGTATATAGCGTTATATTAGGGAAAATGATCAGCGTACATAATTTTAATTGCATAAAAAAAAAAAAATAATAATAATACAAGTATTATGTTTTGGAAGCAAATCAGTTGGTAAAACAAAATAACTTTTGGAACACAATGAATAAAATTAATACACATACATACACTACATACATACACAAGCAAATCAGTTGGTTATATGAAATAATGCTATTTTTCTTCTTAAACGGGAAGAGTCCACAGCTTGCATTCATTACTTTTGGGAAATCAGAACATGGCCACCAGTAGGAGGCAAAGACACCCCAGCCAAAGGCTTCAAATACCTCCCCCACTTTCCTCGTCCCCCAGTCATTCTTTGCCTTTCGTCACATGAGGTTGGCAGAGAAGTGTTAGACGATTTCGGAGTAGTCTCTTTATGGAGGTTAGTACTCTTCGAAATGGGACTGGAGTTTTAAGTAATCCTGTCAGCCTCTTAGTGAGAGCATGGATGAAGTTTAGGGTCCGGAGATGCAGGGAGAGTCTTTCTGCGAAACCATCCCGACTCATACTAACAGCTCCTTGGCAATCAGCGTTGACAAGTTTCACTGCCTGCCTTTATTCACTCAAGTCCATGTCAGAAGCGAGGCTACTATCTGTCACACTTGAAGGGCCGTGTTCCTGTTCCACGGCGCAGATTCCGGTAAGATTGTTTCATTTCGATATGTGAATGTAATGTTAACGAAAGAAGGTAGGGTCCCAGTGGGACTCCTTTTATCTTAAAAAAGGAATCATGGGTTTATATCTCCTGGGGGGTTATTGAAAAGGGGGGCTTGAATCATGTTTATGTGGTTCTATCTGCTAATTTCTAGTAATACTTAGGCTCATGGCTTTTCGGAACATAACGGCCTTATCATCAGTTGGTGCAATCTCTTTAGATTTACGCACTTTTTTTTACTTGCATGATGCTCCTCGTGACCGGGTGCGGTTACGTTGTTTTCCACTTCCTTTTTTAACTGTGTGACGACAGAGAGAGTCTGCTCGTTAGTTGTCTGGTTCACAGGAGGTGGTGAGTGCCTCAGTAATTGGGGGTGTAAAAAGGGTGCCGGTTAGTGTTTGTCATTTTTGTAATCCCAAAGTTGTGGTGTTTTTATTTATTTTTTATTTTTTTATAGACAGATATCTCAGATTCTAAGAATGCGTCTTGTGATGAATATAAAATCGCCTGGGTTATCCATGCCCATCAGTTATGTTCTGATTGCCGTTCTAGAGTACTCTCTTCTCCCGAATCAGTGAACTTAGAGTGCGTTGAGGCATCCGCCCCGAGGATTCCATGTCCTGTGATGCGCGTGCCTCAGAACCTTCCTTTGCTACGCAAGCAGTTGTCCCTATGGCATTTACTCCTTCTCTGGAAGGTGGCTTGTTTCCTCCAGAGGTTACAGCACGGTTTTGCATGGCCATCTCTATGGCGTTGGCTCATTTATATCTCCCAAGTGAAATATTTTTAATGTACTGTCCGTGTTCTGTCAACCAGGGCCCGTCGGACGTGGGATTGCCTGATTCAGTCCGGCCTTCTGGGGGAAGTGTTGGCCTCTTAGGCTTCAGGGGCCCCAACCTCGGGCCGGGTTTGCCTATCGATCCGGAGAGGGATAATTTTGCCTTCCGTTATAGGCTGGCATGTCTTTGTTTCCTACTAATACATGATTTGTCAGTGCTGGAGGATTCCAGTCCTAGTGGGCCGAGGGATCATTGGCCTTAGATGCCGTGTGGCAAGCTGGGTTAGACGTTTGGGGATGAAGCTAATCTCCTTGACGTCTCCGTTTTTTCTTTCTTTTTTTTTTAATTTATTTTTATTATCATTTAGCAGCATGGTACAAAAGGATGTCATTGTTGATACAAAAGTTTAAACAGAAACAAAAGAGGGAGAAACCATCAGTCTCCAAAAGAAAGGAGAACGAACTCCCCGTATAGTAAAATGAAATAGTAGAGCTAGACTGTCCGTTATAAGTCAATTTGAAAACAGCAGCCCCACTCCATATAAATGCATGGTGATTGACAATGACACCAATGTACAAAACATTACTCAAACAACAACAAAACTATGCCTAAATTTCTTAATTTAAGACCACTTTGTATATATTCTACACATCTAGTGGTATCCCTCGACTTTGTATTTAACTATCAACATTTGAGAGAAGTGCTAAGTTAAAGAGGTCATTATTAGAGTATCAGGCAGGGGTAGGACCACGTCAGACATACCCCTCTAAGATAACACTAGGCCTGTCATTCCTCCTAGGTCACTCCTGTAACTTGTGTAAAGCTCCCCCCTTCTATCCTCAGATCATTTTGGATTTCATCCCAGATGAATTTTAAATCATGGAAGAATCCTAACCTATTCGATTTAAAGAAACCGTATTTTTCTATTCTCAAGGTATCTGTCATGTGAGAGTGCCAGTCCTTTAGGGCCGGGCAGATTTGAGATTTCCAGAGCCTAGCGACTAAGGATCTAGCAGAATTCAATGCCAACTGAATTAGTCGTATTCTTAATTTACATTTAGGTAACAGGTTCAGTAGGGCCGTTGTTGGGTCTAGCTGATAGGAATCCCCCTCCCCATTATGACTTGTAGGATATTCTGTATGCCCTCCCAAAAAGGTGACAATTTAGGACATGCCCACCATATGTGTGTCATTGTCCCCCTTTCCCCACAACCCCTCCAACAAAGGTCCGACGAGGCAGGGAAAATGCATTTAAGTCTGGTAGGTGTCAAGTACCACCTAGTCAGGAGTTTGTAATTTGTGTCTCAAAATCTAGCTGAGGATGAAGATTTTCTTGTGTTATTAACAATTTTAACAGTTTTTTCTTTCTTTTATGTATTGGTTCCAGTTCTGAGCTTGGGGGAATGGAGCCTCTGATCGGCTGGTCCTGTTGGCATACCCATTTTCCTTGGGCGTACACCTGCGGGTGCTGCCTTTTATTTTCATCCGGATAGGATGTATTTGATTTGTTTTTAATAAGCTCACGTCTGATATAATTTCCGTTTTGGGAACGTTCTTTCTCTAGAACTGATATGAAAAAGAAAAAAAAAAAAAGTGGGGGAACCGGAGCCAGAATGCCAGTGCAAATCAAAATTTATTCATACAGGTAGGAGAACCCAAGTGCAGCTCCTGACGCGTTTTGCGCATGCGTACAAGCGCTTCCTCAGAGATAATTACCCAATGTCACAGGTGAGCCTAAATGGCTTATGTTAGCCAATAGAAAAGGGCCAAGTTCACTCTAGTTGAGAGGAGAGTGGTAGTTGGGCTCAGGTGTGACATACAGGTACATTTGCAAATGGCAAAAATAGAATGGTAGGTACATTTTCCAAGAAGCATGTGATAAATAACAACAATATTACATTGTATACAAAAGTTAATTAGATTAACAAATTAACAGATTATTACTAGCTTTAGTCTGTGATATACAGTACTTGATAGTGGTCTTATAGCTAGGGGTAAAAAATGCAAATAAAAATAAAATTGGATAAAATATGCTAATAAAAAATAAGAATAAAGTTGAAGAATAATAAACAAAAAAGGAATAATAAAAGTAAAAGTGAGACAAAAATGAGTAAAATTAAATATAACTGTATAGGCCTGATATCAAAACGTAAGTAAGATTTAAAGAAATAAGTGCTTGTACTTGTACATTCCTAAAAACTATCTTTTTATCATCCAGTTTGATTCTATAGGGTGTATTAGATATGCAAATTTATATGTTGGGGATCCCCATATAAATACTGGTTCACTACCGGTACCCTCATATTTTAATTTTTTAATTATTCCTTAAGTACAAAGGTTTACTATAGTTGGATATGTTTGTTATTGTCATCACATTGTAAGTATAAGTCTAGATATTCAATGCTTGTTAGGTCAGTCTTGTTGGTGAAGGAGAGGTTTAGTTCATTGTTGTTAAGGTGTTTTATAAATTCAGGAATTGTTGTGACTTGATCATCTTTGTAGATGAGAATCAAGTCATCAATGAACCTTCCATATGTAATGATGTTGGGTTTGAGATGGCAATCACCTGCAAAGATGTGGGTGGTCTCAAAGTATCCCATGTATAAATTAGCATAGGAGGTGGCAAATTTTGCCCCCATAGCTGTGCCACATCTTTGGAGGTAATCCCCTCAAATACAAAATAGTTATGAGTTTTAAAAGATATTCAGTTTTTTCGATCAGAAACTCTATAAAAGAGCTTGGGAAGTCTGTGTATCGTTCTAACATGAATTTTTATGCTTTTCGCCCTTCCGAATGGGGGATACTAGAGTATAATGAGGAGACGTCTATGGCCAACCATTTGTAATTATTATGCCATTTGATTGTTTCTATCTTGTTAATCAGGTGTGTGCTGTCTCTGATGTATCCTGGTAAGGATCTATCATCTAACTACATGTTGGAGAGCATTGTCTAGCCAGTCTCCCAGCCTCTCGCATAAGCCACTATGGGCCTCCCTGGTGGCTTGTCCAGGGTTTTGTGGATTTTGGGGACTATGCAGAAAGTTGGGACAGTGGGATGCTCTACTGTACAGTATTGTACAAATTGTGGTTTGATTAGAACTTCACAAGCTGTATCTAACAGGGTGTGGAGTTCATGTCTAAATTTGTCTGTTGGATTAAAAGTTAGTCTTTGGTACGTTTTGGTATCTTCTAGTTGGGACAGGGCCTCAAGCCTATAGTCAATTTTGTTAAGGATTACTATGGCCCCTCCCTTATCAGCTGGAGTAATGACTATATCAGGGTTCGTTTTTAAGGTTTGTAGTGATTCTCTTTCCCCTATGGTTAGGTTGTCTTTAAAGATGTTGGGGGAGACTCTAATAGAATGGTGCATTTTAGTAATTTCTTGTTTTACTAGTTGGTGAAACATTTCAATAGATTCACTCCTGCTGTGTACTGGATAAAAATGTGATTTGTCTTTAAGTGTGGTACTTATAAGTGGTATTAGGTTTTGTATGCTTTGTTGTCCAAGTGTGGGTGCCTGAAGGGAAATAAGATCATTCAGACCACAAAGTTCTGAAAACATAAGACCAGTGTCTAAGGTAAAATTGTCCTCCTTATTACTTTCTCGAGTGCTGGTGATCTGTGTGTATAACTCTATTGTCAAATTGATTGTTGACAATTGTGTCATTAGTCAAACTTATATCATTGTGTACTTGTGTGGTAAAGTGTTTTTTCAAAGTGATTTTCCTCACTAGTGCATTAATGTCTAATATGGTAGTGAAAAGGTCGAAGTGGGTGGAGGGTGCAAAAGACAACCCTTTGTTTAAGAGTTGTAGTTGATGATGCATAAGGGGAAAGTTTGAGAAGTTAATTACTGCTTCTTTGTAACTTTCTTTATCCGACTCGGATATCTGGATGGTAAGTACTGCTGGTAATTGGAGTATTGACTAAAGCAGTCAGTCTAGTTCTCCCTTGTGATGTTTGTGGACTATCTGATTCATTACTAGTTCTACTAGTGTGTGTTAAGTTGGTATCCTGATTAAGGGTATTACCTGATGCATCAGTTTCTATATTGGAAAAGGTTACTCTTTTAGAGTTGGATGTGTGGTGGGAACTGTTTTTCCTTTTCTTCCCCTTTCCCTGTTTGTTAGTCGGTGTTCTGTGTGGCTGGTTCTTTTGCCAAGAGTATACGATGTCCTCCTCATAGTCCTTGCTATCTCTTTGGTATTTATTGACTTTTCTACTAGAGAGAGTTGTACCTAAGTTTTGCATAGTGTCTTCTAATATATAATTATTACTGTATAAGTCAGCCCACTAGAAAAACTGTAGTAAGATCTGATGTAGATCGCAAAAGTTCAGCATTGGTTAGTTGTTGTTCTCTAATATGATAGTTCAAAGCCAATAATGTTATCACTGATAACTTTTAATCCTGTCAAATGCAGAAAGTGAGCTTGTATATTAGTTATGATGTGATTCCCATTTTTCATCAATGTATAGGTCTTTAGTGCAGTTTCTGTCCCATAGTCCCTTTGATTACTTTGAGTTAGGATCAGGATCAGTCAATATTGGGTATGTTTGTTTTAAGGTACTCACTGTGGGAGGGCCGTGTGAGGATGATTTTGAGCTGGAGCTGGAATTGATGGCAGGTTTAGTGTTCGTCAAGGGTGATAGCGTGCTCTTGTACTCACAGAGACTCGGTCCAACATTGGGGGTTCAGGTATGTAGCCGTTCCTCCTCTGTAGAAAGGTAGGGATGCGGAAGTGCCTTCGACCCCTGAGTATGTCCTCAGTAGTAGGGTCACCGGCGTTGGAGCGCGGTTTCGCATGGCCATCTCTATGGCACTGGCTCATTTATATCAAGTGAAATATTTTTAATGTACTGTCCGTGTTCTGTCAACCAGGGCCTATCTGGCGTGGGAATGCCTGATTCAGTTCAGCCTTCTTGGGAAGCGTTGGCCTCTGAGGCTTTAGGGGCCCCAACCTCGGAGCCGGGGTTGCTTATCGATCCGGAGAGGGATAATTTTGCCTTCCGTTATAGGCTGGTACGTCTTCTTGTCCTACTAAGACATGTTTTGTCAGTGCTGGAGGATTCCAGTCCTAGTGGGCCGAGGTATCCTTGGCCTTAAATGCCGGATGGCAAGACGTTTGGGGATGAAGCTAATCTCCTTGACGTCTCCGTTTTTCTTTCTTTTATGTATCGGTTCCAGTTCTGAGCTTGGGGGAATGGGGCCTCTGATTGACTGGTCCTGTTGGCATACCCATTTTCCTTGGGCGTTCACCCGCGAGTGCTGTCTTACTTTTATTTTCATCCGGATAGGATGTATTTGATATGTTTTTAATAAGCTCACGTCTGCTATAATTTCCGTTTTGGGAACGTTCTTTCTCTAGAACTGATACTTGTGATTTTGTGGTCGCGTGGGCACTTTTGATTAATAATGAAGTTATGTTTCTAGTTCATATTATCGAACCTTCGAGTCAATTTTTTTTCTTGGACCTTAGACAGTTCTGGAGTGTTCTTGTACCAGGCGGGCGCTATCTGCTGTTCCTTGGGTTCATGTCACTCTCAGGGTGCTGATTATCCTGTCTGATTCTCAATGTCACTTTGGCCTATTAATATGGACTCCGGGCTCGGATCCTACTACGAAGTATGGAGGCCTAGTGCGTAGATCCAACGCTTCTGGAAGAAAGGTTGTGAGCTACGATTTTAGTTGGTCTTTTTCTTTCAATTTGCTTGGTATACTTACTTTTTAAGACATCATGGTTTCTAAAGGTCCATGTGGACTTGCAACCGTAGTTTCAAATTCCTTTTAGGGTTTGGAGATGTGTATGACCTTGGGAGGTCTAGTATTCCTGGTGGTGGCCGATTTACGTTTTCACTTTCAGTATCTTCCGGATGTTGACCCTTGTAGCCCAGTCACATTCCTTTTGGCGGTGGCGGAGTCTCCTTTTCTTCCTTTCTTGGATTGAGTCATCTGTGTCTGGAAGTGCGGGCATGTCCTTCCTTTTCTCAGCGTCTTGTTTGCTCTAGTGTTTGAAGTGCAGGGGGGGGGGGTGGATCACAGAGTCATTTCTGCCAGGAGCTGCGAGGCCTGGGAGAACTGACCCTTGTCATACCATGGTCTTTAGACTCTCGGGTGCTTCAACCTTATGGAGATCTAGCCTTTGGGCTTGCGAGTAGGTGGTCAGGGGTCAGATACAGACGTTCGCCTTTCTGGGGTCAAGAAAATGACCATTTATATACACCAGCATGTAGATGTGGTTAAGCCTGTATACAAAGGATTACCTTTATGATCCAATGTGGTTGCCGTTTTCTTTGACCGGTCAGGAGTTTTTTAGACTCTTGGGTTTGAGGCTGTTGCTGGTACTCTACGTCTGGGGTCTTTAGATGGTGGAAGGCTCAGTCATGGGGCGCCCCTAACCATGGGAGGCTGCTTATGGGTTCCTCAGGCGGTTAGATTTTGCGATCGGTCCCATTCTTGAGGACTCTGGCTTAGGACCATGTCTCTCTTGCCTGGATCGGGCATGGTTGGTTCAGTTTAACCTTAGGTTTTGGATCTCCCACATGTCCCTTGAGGGGACGTGGTGTTTTGACTCTCATGGGATATTAATAGCTGCTTGAGGCTTAAGTTTGAGGTCTCTTTCACAGGTCCCTACTTGTCTTCGGGGAGCATCTAATGCTTCCTGGTAGACTTCCAGTTGTTGTATCAAATGGGCTTGCAATTTTAGGCCTTTGGATCTCGCCTCTATTGGTAGGGTGGTTACTGTTTCTTTACTTCCTTTCCCCTCACCTAGGGTTGGGGATGGATGCTTGCGTTGCTCTCCTTGATTTGGAGGTACCTCAGTATCTGTAGAGGCCTGTGGGTCCTTGTTTTTCTTGCATTAGAGGATCTTTTCCCTTTCTTGCGTACTCAGGATCATGGGGCTGGATTCTGGTTCTAGGATGCTGTGGGTCAGAATACTTTCTTCCCCTTGGGAGTGTTCTATCTTTATGGAAGGCAACAGTGTAGGGGTTCTGGCCACGAAGTTCCTGTCATGGCTCATGGTAGCATGCCAGTTTTTAAGTAGCGGTCAGAGCTCTACTCTGTGGTTTTAATTCCTTGTAGATCTATCCTTTTTCTCCCGTAGGTCTGGGCGGAGTTTTGATACTTCCTGTCTTAGATCTTTAACTAGCCTTTGAGCTGGGACAGTTACCTTGGAGTGAAGGTCAGGGATCGGTCTGCTCTATGCAGTGTTGACCGTGTACAGTACTTTTATGGAGTCTGTTCTCCCCTTTGGGGGGGGGGGGCTCTTGATGTCAGTCTTTCTACTGGTGGCGTCTGCTGCTGGGATGGGACGCTCCTTGGAGTCTGAATTTTTCTGGACTGGAGCTGCTGCCAAGTATTTTCTGTGCTTTTCGGTGCTTCTCGGTGCTTCTTGATGGCTTAGGGTCAGCTTTGCTACCTGGATTTTGGTCATCGCAAGTTCTTGTTATTAGGTGGCTCTGTGTTCTCACGGAAGAGCTCTTTTTTGGCTGCTAGGCAAATTATCCTGTCTGTTGAGCCGAACGGTAATGGGAATCTCACATTTTTTTGGAGCACCATATGTGGTATGGAGCTGTGTCAGGAATATGACAGTGTCCCTCTGGTCATCATAGTGACGTTTTTTCCTGAATATGACCTCCTTTCTGGCCCTTGTCCTCTTGGGAGTTCGTCTTCCTGGGCAGTGGTCTTGGGGCAAACTTGGGTTTGTTCGACGTTTTGATTTTGAGCCCTTGTTGGATGCTCCTTTTGGATCTCTTAGAGCAGCGATTTCCAAACTTTTCATGTTGGTGACACTTTTTAGAGCTACATCATTTTGCAGCACAGTAATTCAGTTGTACTAGCAAACAGGAGGTTAAACTAACTTGTTTTAAGAGATACGGACACACATAAATTATATAATAACTAAATGTATTTACAAGTAACAGTATGTATGTGCAAGAATTACAATTTTTTTTTAATAACACCAATAGCTACTTACTATTTTAATGAGATGTATGAGGTTGATGGGATGAACACAGTTTCTGAATATTTGGAGGAATATTAGATAAAGATACTCACATTTTTAAGCTTCCACTTCCTATCCATATATCAAGAGCAGGAGCGGCAATGCACTACTGGGAGCTAGCTGCAAAAAAGAAACCACTTTGACTTCTGACCAACTCATCGTTTAAGCTGCCGCCCTCAGAGCTCTGTGAGTCTGAGTGACTTCTGCCCACACTGCAAACTCACTGACTACACGTGCAGTCACAAGCCGATTGAGGAGACTACACGTGCAGTCAGGAGCCAAAGCCGCCAATTGGAATAGTTTCAGTTGCACTGAGCTGCACCAATAGGTTAAGATGATCATCAACCATGTGTCAATCATGTGATATGCGTAGCAGGCAGAAAGTTGGAAACCAAAAAAAATAAATAGAAAATTTAAATTAAAAAACATTTGTGCTGAAGCAGGTACACACACACTGCCGCCGACACACTGTGTCACGACACACAGTTTGGAAAGAACTGTCTTAGAGGGTTCTCTATTCTCCTTCTCGGGGGTTGATAGAGGTTCTTGTCCTTTAGGTCGGGGGTTCTTTCGTGGGAGCTGAGAGCCGCAGGGCTGGCTCCTCAGAGGCTTTTGTGCTCAGCAGACTCTGTGTCTGAGTGGTCTCTAGCACGACTTTGCAGGTTGTGTAACTGATGAGCAGTTACCTGGGCTTCCTTCCCCCCCCCCCCCCTTTTTAGTTTTTTTTGTAGGGTGTCGGTAATTTCATGCTGTGGTGCCTTTTGAAGGGGCCGCATTTTTGTACCGCCCTTTGTTTGCATTCAGTGTCCTCTATAGCTTGGGTATTGTTTTCCCAAAAGTAATGAATGCAGCTGTGGACTCTTCCCATTTAAGAAGAAAAACATAAATTATGCTTACCTGATAATTTTCTTTTATTTTGATGGAAGAGTCCACAGCTCCCGCCCACGCTTTGTCTATGAGGCATCAATACATTTTTCTTCTTCTGGCACCTTTTTCACCCTGATATTTCTCCTACTGTTCCCTGTTCTCTTGGCAGAATGAATGGGGGATGAGGGATGTGGGGGAGGTATTTGAAGCCTTTGGCTGGGGTGTCTTTGCCTCCCCTGGCCAGGTTCTGATTTCCCAAAAGTAATGAATGCAGCTGTGGACTCTTCCCATCAGAAGAAAAGAAAATTATCAGGTTAGCATAATTTGTTATTTATAAGAGAATTGTTATTTTCTTTTAGGCGTATATGAATCCTATAGCCATGGCTCGTGCCAAGGGCCCTTCATCTTCTGGAGGTCCTACGATACAGGATTATCTAAGCAGACCAAGGCCTACATGGTTAGTACTAAATCCTTGTTATTGTTTGCGTTTACAGCTGTAATCAGTTTAAATATGTTTGAAGTACAATGCTGTTTTGTTCTTCTGTATGTTCTATGCATATATGATGTATACTGTATGTGTGAACTACATATTAGTAAGAAATTACTTACATATTGCACATCTCTTAAGTTATTTTATTTTAATTGCTTTAAATTTGCTTTGCAAGTTTTATAACTAATTGCTGTTTACAACAATATGGTGCTGCAAGATATAAATATTTACAGTGGTTTTTAATATGTAGTAACAAAAAAGAAATGCAAGTCCATAAATAAATAAAAAAATGCTTTATTAATCCAAACCTGGAGCGTGTAGTGCAATTTAATATGTACTTGCGGTTTGTTTCTGATTATTTTTTTTTATAGGGAAGAAGTAAAAGAGCAGTTGGAAAAGAAAAAGAAAGGATCACGAGCATTGGCTGAGTTTGAAGAAAAGATGAATGAGGTATTTTATTACTGCTACAGAGTTTATTGTAAGGGTACATTTGCTTGTTCAGATGAATTTAGCATTCTCTAGTTTTGTGAACCCTCTTGAGTGGATTGTACTTATCAGTAAGTTTTTAACATCTGATCCATGTAGTTCCATCTCCTTTGGTGTTTTCAAGTTAATTTGTCATCTTTAATGTATCATAATTTGTGAAGTGTATATATAAATAAACTGGAAGATTTTATAATAGGATGGTTTCTTACAATTACGCCTGGCTCCCAAACACACCAATGGCACCTAAAATTTAGCTTAGTGCATCTGTATCCTTTCTAGGACTTGCAGCTTTGAAATACAAATCCATCTTTTATTGGGTTATAAGATAGATAGATAGATAGATACACATGGCCAGAAATGTCTAGCTCCTAGATTTTAAAATTGTCAAGCCCTGCTTTTATCCTTTTAGCATTACTGGGTAGCTGAAATATTGCGATTTAAACATTTATTCCAATATATTTTGAATTCTAACGGTAGTTTAATCTTAAAATATTTTTATGCTACCAGAAGCAAACAAGTTGGTGTGTTCCAGCTTCTATATTTTAGATGATTTTTTCTTCTATAAGGTACGACAAGTCCACGGATTCATCCTTTACTTATGGGATATTATCCTGCTAACAGGAAGTGGCAAAGAGCACCACAGCAGAGCTGTCTATATAGCTCCTCCCTTAGCTCCACCCCCCAGTCATTCTCTTTGCCTACTCTAAGTACTAGGAAGGGTAAAGTGAAAGAGGTGATAAAATGTTAGTTTTTATTTTCTTCAAGCAAGAGTTTTTTATTTTAAATGGTACCGGTGTGTACTATTTTCTCTCAGGCAGCAGATGGATGAAGACTTCTGCCTGGAGGCTAATGATCTTAGCATTTCTCACTAAGATCCAGAGCAGTTCCCACAGAATGGCTGAGGAGTACAAGAAACTTCAGTGTGAGGAACGTTTTTCATGCTATATAGCAGTGAGGTATGTTCAGTCATTTTTTTCTGGAGAGACTGTGGTATTTCAGAATTGGCTGACAGTATCCCCATGAGGGTAAGGGTAAGCAGTAATCCTAACAGAAGAGGGGTATTACTAAGCTTGCATAAAGGGGCTGAGAAAAAATGGTTGACACTGAGTTTGACTGTTTGTGGGCAAAGGTTTATTGACCTGGAAGTGCTAACGTTTTTGGCAGTGAAGTTTTTTATACTTTATTAGAGGGTACACTTGGCTTCTGTTTCTGGGTTTGAGAACCCACATGGCTAGTTTGAGACCGCTCTAGTGCGGCTCATTTGGGCTGAGAGACATTGAGTGCGATGGGCGGGGCCTATTTTCGCGCCTCAGTTGCGCAGTTGTATTTGCAAGTCTAGCAGCAAGCTCCAACTCCGGTGGGCCCTTGTGGAAGTTTTGCGCCAAATCGAAGCTTTAACCCTGTTGTTCCAGAACACCTCCGCTTGTTGCTCAGGGAGGTTTTAGCAACTCTGGATGATTGTGATCCTATTGTAATTCCAGAGAAATTGTGTAAAATGGACAGATATCTAGAGGTTCCTGCTTACACTGTTTTTCCGGTCCCTAAGAGGATTTCGGACATTGTTACTAAGGAGTGGGATAGACCAGGTATTCCGTTTTCTCGCCCTCCTACTTTTAAGAAAATGTTTCCCATATCAGACACTATGCAGGATTCGTGGCAGACGGTCCCTAAGGTGGAGGGAGCTATTTCTACCCTGGCTAAGTGTACAACTATACCTATTGCGGACAGTTGTGCTTTCAAAGATCCTATGGATAAAAAATTAGAGGGTCTTCTGAAGAAAATATTTCTTCATCAGGGTTTTCTTCTGCAACCTATAGCGTGTATTGTTCCTGTAACTACTGCAGCTGCTTTTTGGTTTGAGGCTCTAGAAGAGGCTCTTCAGGTTGAGACCCCATTAGAGGATATTCTGGATAGAATTAGGGCTCTCAAGCTAGCTAATTCTTTCATTACAGATGCCGCTTTTCAACTGTCTAAATTAGCGGCAAAGAATTCAGGTTTTGCCATTTTAGCGCGTAGAGCGTTATGGCTTAAGTCGTGGTCTGTTGACATGTCATCAAAATCTAAGCTTTTAGCCATCCCTTTCAAGGGTAAGATCCTATTTGGGCCGGAACTGAAAGAGATCATTTCAGACATCACTGGAGGAAAAGGCCATGCCCTTCCTCAGGATAAGACAAATAAGATGAGGACCAAACAAAATAATTTTTGTTCCTTTCGAAACTTCAAAAGGTGGTCCCTCTTCCTCCTCCCCTGCTGCAAAGCAGGAGGGGAATTTTGCTCAATCCAAGTCAGTCTGGAGACCTAACCAGACTTAGAACAAAGGTAAACAGGCCAAGAAGCCCGCTGCTGTCACCAAGACAGCATGAAGGGGCAGCCCCCGATCCGGGACTGGATCTAGTAGGGCGCAGACTTTCTCTCTTTGCTCAGGCTTGGGCAAGAGATTTTCAGGACTCCTGGGCTTTAGAAATTGTGACCCAGGGGTATCTTCTAGACTTCAAAGATTCTCTTCCAAGGGGGAGATTTCATCTTTCTCGATTGTCTGTAAACCAGACAAAAAGAGAGGCGTTCTTACGCTGTGTGGAAGAGCTATATACCATGTGAGTAATATGCCCAGTTCCAAGAACAGAACAGGGGCAGGGGTTTTACTCCAATCTGTTTGTGGTTCCCAAAAAAAGAGGGAACCTTCAGACCAATTTTAGATCTCAAGATCCTAAACAAATTCCTCAGAGTACCATCCTTCAAGATGGAGACTATTCGGACTATTTTACCAATGATCCAGGGGGGTCAATATATGACCACCGTGGATTTAAAGGATGCGTGTCTGCACATCCCTATACACAAAGATCATCACCAGTTTCTCAGGTTCGCCTTTCTGGACAAGCATTACTGGGTTGGCCACAGCTCCCAGGATTTTCACAAAGGTGCTAGGGTCCCTTCCGGCGGTTCTAAGGCCGCGGGGCATAGCAGTGGCGCCTTATCTGGACGATATCTTAATTCAGGCGTCAACTTACCAAATAGCCAAATCTCATACGGACATCGTGTTGGCTTTTCTCAGATCTCACGGGTGGAAGGTGAACGTAAAAAAGAGTTCACTTACCCCTCTCACAAGAGTTCTGTTCCTGGGAACTCTGATAGATTTGGTAGACATGAGAATTTTTCTGACGGAGGTCAGGAAATCAAAGTTTTAACCACCTGCCGAACTCTTCATTCCATTCCTCGGCCGTCAGTGGCGCAGTGTATGGAGGTAATCGGACTAATGGTAGCGGCAATGGACATAGTTCCGTTTGCTCGCTTGCTTCTCAGACCACTGCAACTATGCATGATCAAACAGTGGAATGGGGATATGCAAATTTATCTCCTCAGATAAACCTGGATTAAGAGACCAGAGACTCTCTTCTTTAGTGGTTGTCACAGGATCATCTGTCCCAGGGAATGTGTTTCCGCAGGCCAGCATGGGTCATAGTGACGACGGACGCCAGCCTATTGGGCTAGGGTGCAGTCTGGAATTCCCTAAAAGCACAGGGAGTGTGGACTCAGGAGGAGGCTGTCCTCCTGATAAATATTCTAGAGATATTCAACGCGCTTCAGGTGTGGCCTCAGCTGGCTTCGACCAGATTCATAACATTCCAGTTGGACAATATCACGACTGTACCATATATCAATCATCAGGGGGAACAAAGAGTTCTCTAGCGATGATAGAGGTTACGAAAATAATTTGATGGGCAGAGACTCACTCTTGCCATCTATCGGCAATCTATATCCCAGGAGTGGAGAACTGGGAAGCGGATTTTCTAAGTCGTCAGACTTTTCATCCGGGGGAGTGGGAACTCCATCCGGAGGTGTTTGCACAATTGATTCATCAATGGGGCACACCAGAATTGGATCTGATGGCGTCTCGTCAGAACGCCAAACTTCATTGTTACGGGTCCAGATGAAGGGCTTATGCGTTTTCCACCATTTCCTCTCCTCCCTCGTCTGATTGCCAGAATCAAACAGGAGAGTGCTTCGGTGATTTTGATAGCACCTGTGTGGCCACGCAGGACTTGGTATGCAGACCTGGTGGACATGTCATCTCTACCACCATGGACACTACCACTGAGACGGGACCTTCTCATTCAAGGTCCGTTCCAGCATCCAAATCTAGTTTCTCTGCGGCTGACTGCCTGGAAATTGAACGCTTGATTTTATCCAAGCAGGGATTCTCTGAGTCGGTCATAGATACCTTGATTCAGGCTCGAAAGCCTGTCACTAGGAAGATTTATCATAAGATATGGCGTAAATATCTTTATTGGTGCGAATCCAAAGGCTACTCATGGAGTAAGATCAGGATTCCTAGGATTTTGTCCTTTCTCCAAGAAGGATTGGAGAAGGGGTTATCAGCTAGTTCCCTAAAGGGACAGATATCTGCTTTGTCAATTTTACTGCACAAGCGTCTGGCAGATGTTCCAGACGTTCAGTCGTTTTGTCAGGCTTTAGTTAGAATCAAGCATGTGTTTAAACCTGTTGCTCCGCCATGGAGTTTGAATTTAGTTCTTAAAGTTCTTCAAGGGGTTCCGCTTGAACCTATGCATTCCATAGATATTAAGCTTCTATTTTGGAAAGTTCTGTTTTTAGTTGCTATCTCTTCAGCTCGAAGAGTTTCTGAACTATCTGCATTGCAATGCGACTCGCCTTATCTTGTTTTTCATTCTGATAAGGTGGTTTTGCGTACCAAACCTGGATTCCTTCCTAAGGTTGTTACTAATAGGAATATTAATCAGGAAATTGTTGTTCCTTCCCTGTATCCTAATCCTTCCTCTAAGAAGGAGCGTCTGTTGCACAACTTGGACGTGGTTCGTGCTTTGAAGTTTTACTTGCAAGCGACCAAAGATTTCCGTCAAACATCTTCTCTGTTTGTTGTCTATTCTGGAAAGCGTAGAGTTCAAAAAGCTACGGCTACCTCTCTTTCTTTTTGGCTGAAAAGCATCATCCGTTTGGCATACGAGACTGCTGGACAGCAGCCTCCTGAAATAATTACAGCTCACTCTACTAGAGCGGTGGCTTCCACATGGGATTTTAAAAATGATGCTTCTGTTAAACAGATTTGTAGGGCTGCGACTTGGTCTTCACTTCATACCTTTTCCAAATTTGATACTTTTGCTTCTTCGGAGGCTATTTTTGGGAGAAAAGCAGTGGTGCCTTCTGTTTAGGCATCTGTCTTGTTCCTCCCGTTCATCTGTGTCCTGTAGCTTTGGTATTGTATCCCACAAGTAACGGATGAATCAGTGGACTCGTCGTACCTTATAGAAGAAAATTAAATTTATGCTTACCTGATAGAAGAAATTAATTTATGGTACGACGAGTCCACGGCCCGCCCTGTCATTTTAAGACAGATTATATTTTTTTTATTTTAAACTTCAGTCACCTCTGCACCTTTTTCGTTTCTCCTTTTTCTTCCTGTACCTTCGGTTGAATGACTGGGGGGTGGAGCTAAGAGAGGAGCTATATAGACAGCTCTGCTGTGGTGCTCTTTGCCACTTCCTGTTAGCAGGAGGATAATATCCCACAAGTAAAGGATGAATCCGTGGACTCGTTGTACCGTAGAAGAAATTAATTTATCAGGTAAGCATAAATTTACTTTTTTTAACTTTAGGTGGTCATCCTTTTTTGTATTCGGCTTAGATACAATTTCAAAGCTAATGATTTTGTATTTCGCTGCTGTGTATTTTGCAATGTCTAGGGCTAGATTTATCAAAGGCTAGGTGGACTCTGTATGTGCTTCGCCTGTAACTGCGCCCCAGCTCACCTCCGGAGAAGCGCACATGTGCGTCTGAATTTATAACAAAAATAGACGTAACTTTGCGCAGGCGGGCTAAGGCTTAATAATGATAAATTTCGCCTGCCGGATAAGCATTTACTCCCTATTTATCACAGTACATCCCTATAAATATTTACAACGCCATGTTTTGATTATTAAAAAAAGCGTTTTTTAGGTAACCTGCTTATATTTATATTATTTAATGTTTCTGTGCTGTTTTTGCCATATGTTGATAATTTAAGATTGCAAAAAAATAATATATTGAGATTAAAATAAAAAATATATATATATATATGTGTGTGTGTGTGTGTGTAAACAATGGGGATGCACTCGCCAGGATTTCCAAAGTTACCTTTAATGTAACGTTTTGGGGTGTTACTCCCTTCGTCAGACAATACAAAATAACAATACACAACCTACTTACCACAGTGCCTTTTAAACTAACCTAGGTGATACAGTTCCACTTCAACCTTGTACCCATATACACCTGTGGAAGCGCAAATTTATGGCAGTAACAGTCTCTTCTTGGCGCTGAGCCTTTGAAACATTTAGTTAAAAGAAGTACTGCATCACAAGATGTAAAAGCATGTATTATAATGGTGTTCGCCTCAGTCTGTATGATGAAATATAGAACACGCAATTGAAGCCGAAATTTCAGTTCCCTACCGGCGCAAAGCAATGATAAATAAGAAAATAGGCGTATTTGTAGGTCGGGCTGTTAAATTACGCCTATTACTAATGTTTATTGTTGCACTCTGGAGCGTGCCAGTGCGCCTAGGCGAATGCAAGCGGAGTGCAAAGAAGTTTCTTTCAGATTTGTGCAATTATAGGCGCCGAGTGCTTTGATGAATATAACGATCAGTTCGTATGCGCTATTTTGGCCGTAATTAAAGGAGAATAGCTTTGATAAATCTACCCCCTAGTGTGCATCTAGAGAAGGGGCCGTGAGTCTGATTTGGTTTCCACATACTAGTTGGTGAGACAAAGCCTGCAAGACTTGGCCTCCCTTTTTGCTAAAGCATTTATCGTATGATTCATGTAAATAATATGATTATAATTTTCTAATGAATTTAGCACGTTAGTTTAACGTGAAACTTCCAGTCACTACAAAGCTCTTATTATTTTAAGGAGGTTTGTTCAGAGTTTTGATATCATAGTATGAGAATTCAAGGCAGGTTCTACAGCAGTAGCTGCTACTACATTTTTCTATACAAAAATTAGAAAGCAAATAGATCTTACAGGGCAGGTTTATCTTTCAATGGTTACGATTAGTATGATGATATATAGCTTTAAAAAAACTAAATGTTTCTAGTTTCTCTGCATTAGAAATCAATAATAATAATTTAGTTCTTTTGTAGCATATAAATTTGAAGGATTTTTCTATTTTATTAGATCAGCCTAAATTTGAATTTATATTTCTAGTGAAATAGAATAATGTATTATTGCTTTCTGGGTTGCAGCAGCTCCTTCACACACACATTAATGAACTCCCCTTACTGAGATACACAGTTCCCAAGGTAAAAAAATGCCTTATGCAATACCTATTTAATACTGATGAGGCATCTTATAGTTTCTCATTAGACCAGAGAACTTTAGAGAGTCGGACAATACGATTAGTCATGCTTATATGTTCTCTTGATAGAAATGACATGTTTACGCATACTTTATGCTTAAAGAACTCTCTAGTGAACATAATTTAAAAAGATCTCATCAAGACAATACAAGGGGTGCTATTCTTTCTAACATATTACTTATATGAAAAACAATACAAAATATTGTAACCATATCTATACATATACATTTGTGTCCAGTTATTTTTAGTTTGGTATGCTATTTCTTTTAAGGGCCATTATAGTTGAAAAAGGACATGCTCTTATTCATTAGAGCATGTAATTGTAAGACTAGCAACCCTGGACGTATGTGTCTTAATCCCTGCAAAGGGGTTAAACACATTGTTAAAGCAAAGATTTTTGACCCTCGGAGCACTGCTGGTCCAGAGCGGAAACTGCTAGTTGCACAGCCAGGTTATGTGACTAGCGCTTCTGCTTGGGTTGTACTTTATGAGCACTAGAGGCAGATGTGAGACATTCCAGCTTGCCAAAAAACGTGTAATACTTTGACTACAAACTTGATGTGTGATCATAGCGAAATTTGGCAGGAAATTATTAACTTCTATTTTGTCATAATACATATAAAGCAGTACAATATACTGCAAAATACATTTACCTAACTGGTGAGTGTTAGCTAGGGAGAGGCAAGATAACTAGAAATGAAATACAGTGTAAAGAAATTTCTATATCTTGATTTATATACCTAGAATGATAATCCATATAATCCCTTCCCTTGTATTTGCCTTTTCATCCTATTCTGGACCTTGACTAAGAATGGAGGGTTGTTGGTAAAAGACGCTACCTTTTAAGATGGTTAAAGGGGAGGGGTTATTTCTGTTCCATAATAATGGGGTACTCCCGCGTGTATTTTCTAGGAGCATGAGCTAAAATACAGAAATTACACTATTTCATATTTATGTATTTTTTTCTTTTCTTTAGAATTTCAGAAAGGAGTTAGAAAAACATCGGGAGAAGATGTTGTCCAGTGGTGAAAATCCTTCCAAAAAGAAAGAGGTACAATAAAAGATTTGGCTCAGATATGATTTTTATTTTTTTATAAATAATTTTTAATTAAACCTTTGACAATATCAAGTGCCAGTGATAGCATATCAATAAACATATCTTTTACAATAACAAAAATGAGATGTGTTGCAATGCCCATGTAAGAAACTGTTTAACAAAGTAATACTAAACTAAATTGTAACAATTTCTACTCTCATTCTCAAAATTCTCCTGCGGAAATTGGGATACCCAGTTGACTTTATGTAGTTAAATAAATGTCAGGCTACACTAAAGTGGCAAGTGTGTTACCTTTAAGGGATACTAAACAGAATTTTTTTCTTTCACGATTTAGATAGAGCATGAAATTTTAAGCAACTTTCTAATTTACTCCGGTTATTTTATTTTCGTTCTCTCGCTATCCTTATTTGAAAAGCAAGAATGTAAGCTTAGGTGTCGGCCCATTTTTGGTTTAGCACCTGAGTTGTGCTTGCTGATTGGTGGCTAAATGTAGCCACCAATCAGCTAGCGCTATTCATGGTGCTGAATAAAAAATGGGCTGGCTCCTTAGCTTAGATTCCTGCTATTTCAAATAAAGATAGCAAGAGAACGAAGAAAAATTGATAATAGGAGTAAATTAGTAAGTTACTCAAAATTGCATGCTCTATCTGATTCGTGAATGGAAAAAAATGGGTTTATTATCCCATAAAGCACATTTTTTTTAATTTTTTTATTTAAAAAAATCTTGTTTTTTTCCCTTAGAAACGAAAAAAGGACAAGAAGAAATCTGGTGGGGTGAGACTAGCTTTCAGTTCAACAGCTCGTAAATGCATACAGGAAATAGCACTATTTATTACATTGCAAACATTTTAGGTTTTCTACAGTACTTTCCCTGACAGTAAAGGATTATCATGGGTATCAGCAGGTCTTGTTTTAATTAGACGCCACTGAATACTTGGGATGTAAGTTAAGGATATACTAAAGAGATAAAAATTGTGCATTGAATGCATGCAGTGCTGTGGTTGTATATTTAATGCAAATTCTATATTACTTAATTTAAAGGGATACTGAACCCAAATGTTTTTCTTTCATGATTCAGATAGAGCATGCAATTTTAAGCAACTTTCTAATTTACTCCTATTATTTTTTTTGTTCTCTTGCTATCTTTATTTGAAATAACAGGAATCAAAGCTAAGGAGCCGGCCTATTTTTGGTTCAGACCCTGGGCAGCGCTTGCTGATTGGTTGCTACATTTTAGCCACCAATCAGCAAGCGCTACCCAGGTGCTGAACCAAAGATGGGCCAGCTCATAAGCTTACATTCCTGCTTTTTCCTATCAAGATACCAAGAGAACAAAGAAAATTTGATAATAGGAGTAAATTAGAAAGTTGCTTAAAATTGCATGCTCTATCTAAATCATGAAATAAAAAAATTGGGTTGAGTATCCCTTTGATTATGCTATTCCCAGCCTTAAATCAAGCCATGTATAGTAACACCTGTTAGGCTAATTTTGGCCACTGAATTAGATCTTGTTTTAGTGAGGAAAATTAAATCTGATCTTCCAGCCAAGCCACATTTTTACAAATGCGACTTCTGAATTATTTTAAATGTGTTTTAGCAGACTGGTACTTTTTATAGCTAACAGCATTTAAAACCACTCAAATACATTTGCTGGTTCAATGACCAGCCCACTTAGTCACAAGGACTAGAATTGCCAACCCATAATTCCACTCTAGAATACAAAATTGTCCACTTCTTGAATAACAATGTATTGTAACTATTTTTATATTTAGAGGGTTGTTAATATTCTAAAACATAATAGATAATATTTACCTTGCAAGTTATGTAGCACATGCACTTTATTATTATTTTTTTTAATATGACTGGTAACAAATGCTTAAAGGTACAGGGTATTGCCACACCTGTACCTAAGTAGGTGTTCTTATTTTTATTTTTACATGCATACTCATGTTATAAGGTCTGCTGATCCCACAGGGAATGAGTGTGTGCATACTTAGGTGCAGGCAAGGCAGCCCCCTGTACCTAGCCGTGTTTGTTACTGCAGTGCATGCTAAATCTGAACTCATGCTAGGAAAGTGGATTTATTCCAGAATATGCTTCTCACAAGTTTTTACTTATCGTTTGGTCAAGTTATCTTCATCATCTTCCCCTTCTTCATCAAGTTCTGATTATTCCAGGAGTTTTGATGATTCAGACAGTGAGGTGAGTGCTAATGTTTTTATTAAAAAAAAAAAAAAGTTAATTTAAGAAAATGAAATGGACAAAAAAGTTCTGCACAGCATGTTGTTGATTTACTGTTTTCCCAAGAGGAATAGGTTTGAATGTATAGTAAATCTTTGTAATTTTGCTACAGTTAGAATAGATTTTCAGCACCTAAAAATGTTCAATTCAGATATATATCTTTGCATACTTTAAAGTTATATATTTTAAACTCAAATCACAGATACAAATAAAGGATTGTAAAAGCAATGTATTGTGCTTTTGGTGTGCATTTTTACCTGCTTTTTCCCTACAGTTTATTTATGCAAAATGTCCTTTTCCATCCAAAGGGGAGGAGTCCACAGCTTCATTCATTGCTATTGGGAATTAAGAACCTGGCCACCAGGAGGAGGCAAAGACATCCCAGCCAAAGGCTTAAATACCTCCCCCACTTCCCTCATCCCCTAGTCATTCTTAGCCTTCCGTCACAGGAGGATGGCAGAGGAGTGCCAGAGTTTCGGAGTAGTCTCTTATGGAGGGTAGTACTCTACTCAATGGGACTGGAGTTTTAAGTAGTCCTGTCAGCCTCTCAGTGAGAGCCTGGACGAGAGTCCAGAGATGCAGGGAGACTTTTTCTGCAAAACCACCCGACTCATATTAACAGCTCTATAAGCAATCGGCGTTGACGAGTTTCGCTGCCTGCTTTCTTCACTCAAGTCCATGTCAGGAGCGAGGCTACTAACCTGTCACACTTGAAGGGCCGTGTTCCTGTTCCATGGCGTAGATTCTGGTAAGATTGTTTCATTTTTTATTAATAATGATAACATAGAAGACAGGGCCACAGTGTTGCGCCTTTTTTATCTTTACAGAATCAAGGGTGCTGATGGGTTCCTGGAAGGGGGGTTATTGAACAGGGGGGGGGTGTATACATTAAATTGTTTATTGTGTCATTGCTGCGTTATGTGCGAGATGAGGCTCTGGCAATGTGTGGAGCTTTCAGGTTACGTGTGGAAACTTGCGTGGCTATTTTTTGGCGCGTTTTTCCCTAGTGCAGGGGCGGTCCTGCCAGGCATTCCATGTGACTGGGTGTGGCTATCTATCCTTCCTGTTGATCTGTGGTGCAGGAGACGTAGCGGTTTCTGTAGTCCGGGTCCTAAGAGGTGGTGAGTGCCCCGGCTATTGGTGGTATAAAGGTGCCTTTTTTAATAAATAAAGTTAGTCTAACCAAACGCACAAGCGATGGAGGACTCTTTGGAAGGCGCTCCTTCCTTAATAAAGTCTCATTCCTGTGTTTATTGAGAGGAGGTTCTGGTAGATCAGCCTGCTCAACTATGTTCCACATGCCTTGATAAAGTTACAACATCTAAATGTAAACGGATTTCTAGTACTACTGAGCCGTCCACCTCTGAGGGTTCTTCGTCCCGGGAGGTGTGCTCCCTACATTAGTCTCCGATTGCACATGCAGCGCCCTGGGGTCCAACCACTACTCCTTCGGGAGAGATTCGTTGTCTGTCAGACTTTGCGGACCAACTGGAATCGGCGGTTTCGAAATTGATCCATGCCTTACCACATTCTGCTAAGCGCAAGTGTAGGGTCATCATAGCGGCCCGGCCCAGGGTTTTTCCTCCCTGATGGGAGAGCCAGAGGCTCTATACGATGACGAGGCCCACTCCGACTCTTCAGAGGAGGCCCCTTCTGGGTCGGAGTCCGTGTCATCTAAACCTCCAGCAGCGGAGAAGCCTGGTTATAGGTTTAGGATGGAGAATTTGAGCTTTCTGCTACGGCAGGTGCTTGCTACTCTGGTGGTTCCGGAAACTTAAGATACCAGAGGAACCTGCGATTCCTAAGCTTGACAAGGTATACGAGGACAGGGTAGTACCTCAGTCTTTCCCGGTTCCCGTTAAGATGGCTAATATTATTAAGAATGAATGGGAGCGATTAGGTTCTTTCTTTTCCCCTTCTTCCTTTAAAAACTGTTCCCCATTCCGGACTCTCAACTTGAGCTGTAGGGGACCATCCCTAAGGTGGATGGGGCTATCTATCCACTGTTACGGGAGGCAAGGGAGCTTTCCTACGGCAGGATAAGAAGGCTAAGCCTAAAGGATCTACTTTTCGTCCCTTTCGTGCGGACAAGGCCCAGCGGCAGCAACCTGCCGCTAAAGTGGACCAGTCCAAGGGATCTTGGAAGCCGGCTCAATCTTGGAACAAGTCTAAGCAGAGCAAGAAGGCAGCCGAGACGAAATCAGCATGAAGGGGCACCCCCCGACTGGTCTCCAGATCACGTATGGGGCAAATTATCTCTTTTCTCAGACGCATGGTTACAGGACTTTCAGGACCCTTGGGTTCTAGAAGTAGTCTTCGAGGGTTACAGGATAGGGTTCAGATCCCAACTGCCCGAGGGCAGATTCCTCCTGTCAAACCTGTCTTCAAGACCAGAGAAGAGAGGGGCCTTTCTAGGGTGTGTGAGAGATCTCGCCTCTGGGTTATCGTACCATTAGCAGAAAGGGGTCTAGGGTACTATTCCAACTTTTTTTGTGGTTCCAAAGAAGGGCACGTTCCGACCAATTCTGGACCTAAAGTGTTTAAGCAAGTTTCTGAGTGTTCCATCGTTCAAAATGGAAACAATCAGATCTATTCTGCCCCTAGTTCAAGAGGGACAGTTCATCATGACTATAGACTTGAAGGACGCTTACCTATATGTGTTAGTCCACAGGGACCACTTCAGGTTCCTAAGATTTTCATTTCTGGACCAACACTTCCAGTTTGTGGCCTTTCCTTTTGGTCTGGCGACGGCCCGAGAATCTTCACGAAGGTTCTGGGGGTGCTGCTTGCAGTGGCCAGATCCAGGGGCATTGCGGTGGCGCCTTACCTGGACGACATCCTGGTTCTGGTGCTGTCGCTCAGTCTCTCAGAGGATCATTCGAGGGCTCTTCTTCTGCTCCAATCTCACAGTTGGAAGATCAACTCAGGAAAAAGTTCCCTGGTTCCAAGCAACAGGATGGAGTTCCTGGGCTCGATAATAGACATAGACAGAAGATATTTCTCACAGATCAGCGGCGTAGGAAGTTTGCTTAACCTGTCTTAACCTTTAGTCCTCCTCAAGCCCATCGGTGGCTCAATGTATAGAGGTGATAGGTCTCATGGTGTCGAGCATAGATGTCATCCCATTCGCCAGATTCCACCTCAGACCTCTTCAATTGTGTATGTTGACAGTGGAACTGCGCTCATTCAGATCTATCACAGCTGATATCCCTGGATGCTCGGACTCAGAACTCCCTCTCTTGGTGGATTCATCCGGAGCAACTGTCCATGGGGACATCCTCCTTGAGACCGTCCTGGGAGATTGTGACCACGGACGCCAGTCTGTCAGGATGGGAAGCTGTTTGGGGTGCCAGGATGGCACAAAGAAAGTGGTCCAGGGAGGAGTCTCTCCTTCCGATCAACATCCTAGAACTATGAGCAATCTACAATTCTCTGAAGGCTTGGACTTCTCTGGGGTCCATCAGTTTCATCAGATTCCAGACCGACCGCATTACCTTGGTGGCTAACCAACCATCAGGGGGTACGAGGAGCTCCCTCGCGATGAGGGAGGTGTCTCAGATTCTGGGTGGGCAGAGTCCAATGACTGCTCGCTCTCAGCGATTCACATTCCGGGTGTGGACAACTGGGAAGCGGACTTTCTCAGCAGACCGTCCTTCCATCCGGGGGAATGGTCTCTTCACCCCGAAGTGTTTTGCAGAGATTTGTCACAGATGGGGAACACAGGAGATAGATCTCATGGCCTCCAGACTCAATTGAAAGATACCTTGATACGGGTCGAGGTCCAGGGATCCCCTTGCAGAGCTGATAGATGCCTTAAGTGGTTCCTTGGGGATTCAGCCTAGCTTACATTTTTCCTCCGTTACCACTTCTACCTCGCACAGTGGCACGCATCAAACAGGAGCGGGCCTCGGCCATTCTGATCGCTCCTTCGTGGCCGCGGAGGACGTGGTTTACGGATCTGGTGGGGATGTCATCCTTTTAGCCGTGGTGGTTACCCTGTCGCAGGGATCTGCTGTCACAGGGCCCCTTTCAGCATCAAAATCTAGATTCTCTGAGGCTGACTGCGTGGAGGTTGAACGCCTAGTCTTAGCGAAGAGAGGCTTTTCTGAAAGTGTGATTGATGCTCTAATTTAGGCAAGGAAGCCAGTCACTCGTCACATCTACTATAAGGTGTGGAGGACTGACTTGGCATAAGGTGAAGGTATCCAGGATTCTGTCCTTTCTTCAGGAAGGCTAGTTCCTTAAAGGGACAGATTTCGGCATTATTAGTCTTGTTGCATAGGAGACTCGCTGAGCTCCCTGACATTCAATCTTTTGTTCAGGCTCTGTCTAGAATCCGACCTGTCTTTATGCAGTCGGCTCCTCCTTGGAGCTTAAACTTAGTCCTTAAGGTTTTGCAGCAGGTTCGTTTGAACCTATGCATTCCATAGACATTAAAGGGATACTGAACCCAAATTTTTTCTTTCATGATTCAGATAGAGCATGCAATTTTAAGCAACTTCCTTATTTACTTCTATTATCAATTTTTCTTCGTTCTCTTGCTATCTTTATTTGAAAAAGGCATCTAAGCTATGGAACCAGCACATTTTTTGCTCAGACCATGGACAGCACTTGTTTATTGGTGCTGTCCAATCCACAAGGACATCCCAGGTTGTTCACCAAAAATGGACCGGCATCTAAACTTACATTCTTGCTTTTCAAATAAACATACCAAGAGAATGAAGAAAATTTGATAATAGGAGTTAATTAGAAAGTTGCTTAAAATTGCATGCTCTATCTGAATCATGAAAGAAAAAATTTGGTTTCAGTGTCCTGGAAGGTTCTCTTCCTGTTGGCTATTGCATCGGCACGCAGAGTATCTGAGCTAGCTGCCTTGCAATGTGACGCTCCTTATCTGGTGTTTTATACGGATAAGGCTGTACTGCGCACTGGGTTGGGGTTTCTCGCCAAGGTGGTGTCTAACCGTAACATCAATCAGGAAATAATTGTTCCTTCTTTGTGTCCTAACCCTTCTTCAAAGGAGAGGTTACTTCATAACCTGGATGTAGTTCGAGCCTTGAAGTTTTATCTTCAGGCTACCAAGGATTTCAGACGGTCCTCATCTCTTTTTGTGGTGTATTCTGGGAAGCGCAAAGGGCAAAAAGGGCATTTGCTGCTACTTTGTCTTTTTGGTCGAGGAGCTTGATTAGCTTGGCTTATGAGATAGCGGGACATTAGCCTCCTCAAAGGATCACGGCTCCTTCAACTAGAGCTGTGCCTTCGTCTTGGGCCTTCAAGAATGAGGCCTCTATGGAGCAAATTTGTAAGGCGGCTACCTTTTCCTCCTTACACACTTTTACAAATTTGACGTTTTTGCTTCTGCGGAAGCTGTTTTTGGGAGACGGGTTTTGCAGGCTGTGGTGCCCTCAGATTAGGGTCCGCCTTTTACCCTCCCGGTTTCATTCAGTGTCCTCTAGAACTTGGGTATATGTTCCCAATAGTAATGAATGAAGCAGTGGACTCTCTTCCTCTTTAGATGGAAAACATAAATTATGCTTACCTGATAATTTCATTTCCATCGAGGGGATGAGAGTCCACGGCTCCCGTCAGTATCTCCGTTGGGCGGCCCTAAATGTATTCATCTTCTGGCACCTTTTTTACCCTGATATTTCTCCTACTGTTCCTGGTTCCCTTGGCAGAATGACTGGGGGATGAGGGAAGTGGGGGAGATATTTAAGCCTTTGGCTGGGGTGTCTTTGCCTCCTCCTGGGTAATAAATGAAGCTGTGGACTCTCCTCCCCTCGATGGAAATTAAATTATCAGGTAAGAATAATTTGTTTTTCCTCTTCATGGAATATTCACAATATATACTGCATATAATAAAGTATGCTGTAGTTTTGCTTGATTCTGCTACATGTTAG